>NC_048910.1:4525289-4562839 GCF_011077185.1 Oxyura jamaicensis | reverse complement strand
AAGAAAGGGGAAAAACGATGAAGAACCAGGGTTAATTTGCCCGTATCGAACCCGGCACCGTTCCCAGGAGCGATGGTGGCAGCCTGCAATGAAGCACGGACGCCCTCGTGCCCCTTGGCTCGCGCAGCCCCAGCAGCGGGAGGGCTCGGCGCAGCTCCCAGTGCCGGCGTTGTGCAACGCAGCTCAGCACCCAGGGGCTCCTTCCCGCAGCGGCCACCCGGTGCAGCGTGGAGGTTGCCACACCGCTGCTTTCGACAGCGCTGCTGCTCGCTGAGAAGCCAGCGGCCCCGAGCGGCACGGCCAAGCCACGTGCCCTCCCTCCTGCACGCATGCTGAGTGCGGTGGAAACTCCTCGCTGCGGTCACGGCGTGCCCCGAGGATGCTGCCCCAGCCCCAGAACCCTGCTGGCTATTGCACAAGGGTCAAATTTGGCCCTAAATTGTGAATGTGAAAATATTTATAATTCGAAACACCCTTCTGACACGCAGCTATTTCCAAGAATGGCCAGCTCCGCGGGGTGATGCCAAGTTGCTGGGGACCCTGAAATGTCAAAACAGAGTAAACCTGAAAGCGATTTGTGTACTAATATGTGCTCTTGGCTCTGGCAAAATTACCATAAAAGCATGACGTAACCTCAGCCGCAGACACAGTGCGCCCATTGTTCCTGATACTCCAGGTTCTAAAACGCTATCTGCAACGGGTAAAAATCCCCTCTAGTAGAACAACCATTTCTTTTCACCTGAGCTCTTTGCCATTAAACACAGGGCTTCGTGCTATATAACCTCGACTCTTTTCCTGCTTTGCTCTCCCTGCAGCGTTTTGCCCCGGTTTTGCTCTGCAGGGCTGTGGTGCCCATTGGAGACCCGCGCCCAGGCTGAGCTTTGCAGCCGCTGCTGGTGGCTGGCACCCCGCAGGCACGGCCGACCCCTCAACCAGGGGCTGCCCCACCAACCCCACCAGCCCCACGGCTGCCAGACCCCTTGGGGCGCGGGCTCCTCCTCGGGCTTTGCTCCCCAGGGCTGCACAGGGCTCCGGGTGCCTGCTGCCGCCTTCCCCCATCCCGCAGGTAACCTTTTGTTGGCACGCCTGAGTAGGAACAGATGTGGTCTGGTGTGAAGGAAGCATGGGGACGTGTGATGCAAGTGGCTCACTGCTAGCAGAGGAGGTGCTCAGAGGCTGGGCTGGACATGGAGGGCAGGGTCCGGGACACAGCGGGCACTGCACAGGTTTCCAGGGGACGTTTGGATGTGCAAGACACAGTGAGTCTGTTTCCCCCCGAAGGACGCAGCGCATCCCTCCTGGCCGCCCTCCCAGCACACTGCATCGTCAGGGTGAGCGATTCAGTGAGCTTACGGATCCTTCTGCTCGTGGAAAAACTGATTGTAGTAACTTCAGACTTCTCTCCCCTCATTTTCACCCAGAAGGAATAATGGGACCAGGGTGGGACCGTGCCCTGATGGGAGACAACCAGCCCTGGGGCAGCTGGTCCCAGCTGGAAGCGTCCTCGCCATGGCACGGCGCCCACGGGGCTCGGCCAAGGGGACTTGGAAGGCTCCGCACCCCATAGAAGCCTCTGCACCCCACAAAAAAGCTCCGTGCCCCACAGACAGCTCCATGCCCCACGTCTGGCCCAGGCACTCAGCCCGAGCACACCCAGCGCAGCGAGCGGCGGGGCAGGGGCTGGCAGCCCACCCCTCGCCCCCGGGTGGGCCGCGCTGGTTCCCCCTTTCCGTGCAATAACCGATTACTCCCAACACTTGCCCGGCAAATGTAACATCTGGATTCAATTCCCTCCCCAACCTGAGAGGCTCCAACCTGTATTTCCCATGGGAGAGATGTAGCACGATGCTAAACAGCAGTCTGGTAAGGGGGAAAAACAAGGTATTTTTTATTCTTGCTTTCCAAGCAGAGCTATTGTATAAACAAGAACACGAATGTCCCGAGGCCAGAACGCAAACAAGAAGCGCATGACTCTCTACCCTTCTTGCCACGGCACACAGCAGCTGTGATAACACGTTCTGCTTATTATCAATAGCTGTTTAACATTAAATACACAACGTGCCCCGAACAGAGGAGGCAGAGCCCAGGACCTGACCCTATAGCTCGCTCTGGAGGAGAGGAAACAACATTTTAGTGGTTGTAACACATGAACACCGCTCCCTGTGTTGGGTCTGTAGGCTTGAAAACCGCGCAGAGACGTGTGTTTCCCATCGTGCTCCCGACGGTGGAAGTGTTTCCAAGAATAGGTTTCTCTTGCTCAGGTTTCTGCATTCGTGGCCACCATCTGTAGGCAAAGGGACGAGAAGAATAAGCCAGAGGAATGTGGTACTTTTTCCTAGAAGCCCAGAAGGTTTCTCAGAGTCTCCCTCAGGCTGCCAGGTTCTGTCTTCACCCCACACGGAGCCCCAGGCAGGCATGGGAAGCACTGGAGCTATTTTCACGATGTGCTCGGGACCCAGCTGGCTTCGGTGTTGCAAGTCTCAGCCTGAGCGAAGCAGAGCAGGGCTGGAGGCCGCCCACGACGAGGTTAACTGGCGGCGCAGACCAGCCTGACCTTTTCTGACACAGATAGCTCCAACAGCTGCACCAGCACAAGGAACCCGAAGGACAAAAATACTCCTGAAACGAGCGGTGGGGAAGGGAATATCTCCGAGCACGCCGGCAGCTCTCAACGCAGCGGTTGCAGAGAGAAGAAACCCGAGCGCTGCCTTCCTCTCGCTGCCTCCGCAGCCCCCGTGGGCACCAAACAGCCTCGTCGGGACGGTCACCAGCCTGCAGCAGGACTCCATAAACGACTCTGCCCTCAGAGGGCAGCGATGAAGCTCACACATCAGCCCTCAGGGTCCTGCTCTTCTTTTAGGGGCCCTCTTACGCCACGCACGCTGGAGGTGCAGGCATCGCCTCCAGTGCCACCGGCTCCTGGCAGATCTTCAGGGCAAAACACGGCAAAATGGCAATCGCTTGCTCCTGTAGCTTGTTTCTGAGCAATCGCTGGCCCCTCTACATCAGTGTCCAGAGCAAAAACGACTCGTTACAGCTTAAGAACCCAGCTGAAACAAAACTAAGATCCCTGAGCAGTTTTCCTGAGACCAAGTGATGGATCCAGTGCTGAAAGTGTTTGCCCCAGTGTTCTGGCTCATCGTCCTAATCTGACTTCTCCAACCACCCCCCCAACGTTTTCAGCAGACCTTAACACCCACTTCTGCCTTTCTTTGATTAAACCGGGGACAGCATCTGCTGTCCTCCGTCCTGCTGGTGGCAGAGAACATTTGAAGGCACTGACAGCGATACCAGGTCCATTTACTGCACACCCGGGGATCTCTGGGTGCAAGTGCTCTCCTGTTTTGGTGAGCACACGGCACAGACACCAGGGGTTTGGGTAGGATTGTACCCGGCAGCCCCTGAGTTCCTGACAGAGCTGATACGATTTATCCCTGAGGTGAGAAGCTGGGAGAGAAAGAAGTGCCTGGGACAGACACGAGTCGTGCTGTGAGGGTCTGCAGGGTGTTCTTAGGCAGCGGGACGGGGTCAAACCTGGGGAGGTCGCGGCGCTGGAAGGCACAACCCCAAGTCAGCACCTGGCCCCTCCTCGGAGCCTGTCACCGCTCCTTACCCGAGTCACTCGGATCGCAAGGAATTTATTGACACCCACCCACCATCCCTAAAGTTTTATGGCAATACGGATCCATTAGAAATCCATTTTACAGAGGTATTAAAATAATGAAGGTGAGGATTAAGGGAGCAGCACGCTCCTTTGAAAACCCACTGATGAGAATATACTGCTGTAAGGAAAGGTACCGTGCAGTCCCCTTCAAGAAAGTTATCAATTAGTCACTGCATCCGACATCGGAGAATTGATCCCTGAAGAGGATTTTAGGAGGAAAGCCATCGACCAAGTGATGAATTTATCACCGGGGTGGCATGGCTGCACGGACTGTGATGACACGGAGGGCTCGGAGAGCAGCCCAGGCGCCGGGGAGCTCCCAGTGGGTTTGGGAAGGCTCCTTGCCCCACGGAGGCACGGATACAAAGTGAGGGCAGGCAGGCGAGGAAGGAACCCCTGGAAAATGGGTTTTCTTGGTGGAGAAAGGTCCCTGGTGGTTCAGGGCACCCAGACATGACGGGAGCCTGGCCCCATCCCAGCAGCTTGCAGGAGGCAGCACAAAAGAAAGAGGGCCGTAATATTCCCAGAGGCTGGGATTGGTTTTCAGACTTGGGGGAAGCCGCAATATTTCTGTGAAATTGGAAAAAAAACTTCCCAAATCCTTTCTTTTGACCCAAATGCACATCACTTGGTGCAAAACCCCCGAGGCTGCCCTCCTCCAGCACTGCAAGGCTGGAAGCAGCGGTGGCAGCCGCGGCCACCTCACTCGGCGCAGCTGGGGAGCTCGGCACAGCCCTGACAAATTGCTGAGCTCTCCCCAGATAAACAATCACCAACCAAAATATTTGTGTTTACTGTGGGGATTTGTCTGTGCATAATTATGCATTAGTCATTACGAGGACTACAGGAGAGTTTTACACATGTAAATACGTTCGGGTAATTAGACGGGGCGAGTTTGGGTCTGATTCTTCTCTGCAGCCTGATCCCGACATCGAGCGCTGCCGGATGGCGGTGTGCGCTGCTGGAGATCGGCGAGGGTACAGCTCTCTCCCTCCCCGTAACGCAGCTCTGGTTATCCATACGTATTCCTTTTAAACATTTCTTGTAGCTTTCTGTTAGAGCCTCGAGGTGCTCCGTGCACAATGCGAGGCAACGCAACCTTCACACTGTTCTTTCATGTACCTGCCTTCAAGGAGAGAGGCAGACACAGTCCTCAGATAAAACCAGATAAGACGCTATTTTCTTCTGAAACATCCTAAGTGCAGCAGCTTTTAGTAATCTTCTAGCATCTTTTCCTATGTATGACAGTCTATTAATGTCATTTGCATGAGAAGTACACAATAAATCATTCATGCGCAGTTTAGTGCAGGTTAAGTGTAACAGCCTGGCGGTGATTTTCTACGAGGAAAGCAGAGCAGCTCATCGCCGGGTGTAAATCCGCGCGGTTCCACCACAGCTCCTGAGCCACACCAACTGATAACTTGGCCCATGGGGAAGCTTTGGGCAAAAAAAAAGCCGCAGAGGAAGGCACGACTTGTGCCACGCTTTGAGGACTTTCCTCCCAGCGCTTCTCTCCTGAAAACCTCTCCAAAGAAAATGGAGCTCAAATTCCCCAGGAATCTGCAGCTGGCATTTAGGGGCTTAAGCAGCAGCAGATCGGGGGTTTGAGGCAGGCTGGTGTCCGACCACGGACTGATCTCTGTATCCCCAATCCGTTACCTGCTGAATTTGGCCCGCTGGGACCCCTTGCTGAGCAAGGGAGGCAATGCTGGGCGGTGGGTGCAGGACGGCCGTGGTGGCAGGGGGACTTTGTGCCACCCCACAGGGAGGGGAGCGATGCCCATGCCCTCCCTCCTCACCCTGGTGAAGGGAAATTCCTCCGTGGTGACGTGGTTTTGTCACCAGCTCTGGGAATGGCTGCGTGGGCACCAGAGCTGTGGCTCCCGGGGGCTGTTGGTGGCAGAGCTGAAAAAAATCCTCGTCCCTCACCAGCGCCGATAACTTGCTGCCCATCTGCACCCAGTGTTGCAAGAGGTGGACGTGAGCGCAGCACTGCTGCAAGATGAAGTTCATTCTCCTCTCCCCTTTATTCCTTCCCCCCCCCCCCCCCCCTTTTTTTTTTCAGTCTGGTCCTTGTTCTCCCTGCAGCAGCCATGGGACAGAGGCCCATTGTTCGGGCTGCTCAGGAAACAACACTGCAGGACTGATCTTATTAGAGCTCAGGCCATGCCTGGGCAGTGGGGGGGGGGGGCTGCTGTGTGCATCCCTGGGGGCTCGGTGCAGGGCACTTCTCCCCGCTCCAGGCATTTGGGATGCTCACCAGCAGTTGTCCTGGGCCAGGACAACTGGGCTCAGGAGCTCCCTGAGTGAGTGCCAGGTAGCTCAGGCTGCGCAGCAAAAATGGACCTGAAAATGTGGACTGCTGCAGCCAGGACCTCAGCTTCACTGCAGGAATGGCCGCGCTGTGGTGGCACGGAAGCAACCTGCTTGGTTTTAACCTGATGTGCCAAAGAAGTCAGGCTCATGCAGTCATACTGTCTTTTTTTTTCCCACTGACCCCCACTCGTTTTGGAAAACATCATTTACCACACTTGACAGAGAAGTCCAGAAGACGCAAAGTTCCTACAGACGTCGTATGTAGGAGAAAAAAGACCAGATGAGTGACCCCACTGCTCGTTTAACAGGCAGGCAGCACCAGGCTGCTCCGCGTGGCACTGGCCCTGTCCTTGTCACCACTGCTGTTTGCTCTGGGGATGGCACAGGAGCTGTGGGTGCTGGAGCTCTTCCAGCAGGAAGGAGATAGGGGCTTATCTCAGAGTTGGGGAAAAGACCTAATTTACCCCAGTGGTTATGGAACAATTCACTCTGAAACTACCTGAAAGCTCAAAAAAACAAGCACAAAAGAACAAGCCAACATCTCCCACCCGGACGATGCCCTTTGGCATTTCAGCCGCTGTCACTTTGCTGTTAAACGGGGCTTGATTTTCATCGGGCATACCGATTCCTGGCACATGTGCTCTTGTTGGGGTCTTCCATCCCTCCCAAATGCCCATCCATGTCTGCAGGAGGCATCCACTGTCTGCTGGAGGCTCACCTTTAATGCAGCTGCTGGAATCTGCTCGGGTTGCTCAACGCTGGCTGATCTCAGCAGAGACGAGTCTTCTAAATGTTGATGTACCGCCAGGCAGTTGCACATTCCCAGGCTATTTATTTGTTCTTATGAAGAAAGTCAATTTGAATGCACTGGCTAAGTAAGAACTAATTGTTTTCAAAATTCAGGTTAACAAATGCTGTAAGAAGCCGTCTTAGTGGAAATAAAAGAAAAAAAAATCAACCCGGGCACTAATGATTAGAGCAAAACCCTGATGTTAGGAGGACGTAGTCTCTGTGGAGGCAGGTTACTCATCTTTTCCAGAAGATACATACACGCGTTGCAAAATGTTTATTTTGTACTCTCTGAAGTGGTTAATCTACATGCGGAGCAATGAAAAGGTGGCTTATTAGGCTAATTGCTAATAAAAAAAAAAAGGGAAACAGAACTACTGTGAGAAAATATTTAAAAACAGACACAGAAGGCTGTGAAAACAAACACCATCTCGTTTTTCCATGAAGTTTTCCCACCAGAAATCAGGCAGTTCAAAGAGACGTCCGGTTAATATGGTACCTCCAGGCTCCCGGCACTGGAGCTGTTCATTAGCCGCTCCGTAATTCTGTGATGCAGAACTGGATTAATGGAAAGGTGACGGGGAAGCCACCGAGGTACCTGCTAATGATCCTGCCTCGTCCTTAGAGGAGTCCTCTCTAGCCTTGCCCATGTGCGGCAAAACACACACCATCAGGATACAATGCCACATTATCACAAGAAAACACTTTGGAGAGGGGAAGAAGATGTCATCGCAGAGCGGTACTGGGAACTGGCGAAGCCCAAGATGGAAAAATAATTGCATGCATGTTTTTTAATACAACAGGATTCCCCCAAGCTCATTAAAGCAGATGGAAGTTTTAAAACCTGTATTACTTTAAAAATTAATTTACAGCTGTGGGGCTTGGTGGCCCAGAGAACATTAAAATGATAAATCCAGAAAGGTGATGTGAGCAGAAAGGAGGATTACTTTGGTCACAACATGGCCTCTCAACGTGAGAGAGGGGAGATGTCACAGTTTTGTTCCATACCCTCCGTGGCTTCCTCCATGCTGTTGTTTCTGGGCTTAACCCAGATTTTAAACCATTGTAACGCATTATTAAGATTTCCTCCTGAATGGCTTGTGATCCCCAATCTGTTCTGGTGCCTCTCTGCTTCATCTGATACCGGGTTATGGGACAAGGCTCGTGATGGTGATGGGAACGAACGTCCGCTGGGCAGCAGCAAAGCTGGACTTAGCGCAGGGTCATGAGTGGGGGGTGGATGCTGACCAGAGCAAGCCAAGCCCCTGGGGATGCACCATCTCCTCCCATCCTAAATCTGCAGGAAGTCAAGCACCAAGGAACCGGGGCACTTGAGGTACCGCAGAACACAGGCCGAAGGCAGGTTGCGTTCAGCACACACCAGCTACCCCTGTTCGCTTGGGAGAAAGGAGTCCTTTGTTTGGAAACAGCAGATACTCCCACAGAAATGCACTGGTGCCGTTTGCTTGTGCAAAAGCCCGTGTTACACACAAAGGTGGTTTTGCACAAAGCTGTAGCCACTCACGCCAGTGGCACCCCAACGCATGCACACAAACACAGGCTGGCGAGGTGCTGGGGAGCTGGGCACAGGACGTGGTGTAAACCCTGCTGCGCTTGGGCTGCTGAAGCAGGAGCCAGCTCCTGCTGAAATTGATGTGCTCCTGCAAAAATAGATGTACAGTGCTGCTGGGGGCTGGCTCGGGCAAGGTGCTGCGGTGGTGCCTGGGGTGCCATACATCCCCACGCCTGCATCCCCTGCTGAGGGTGGTAGTGGGGACACCGAGCTCCAAGAGGGGAAAGGGGAAACAGAAGAGGGGAGAGAGGAAAGGGACAACCCCCGCCTCACACAGTCCCTCCTGACCGCAGCCTCTGCCCGTACATTTGTAGTAGCATGCCTCTGGTTTCCTCCTCGTACCCAACAAATTGACTTTACCAGTAAGTTAACTTTATCCTTTTGCTGGCCAGCCTGTCAAACAAGAGCAAGGCAGATTTTTCCGCTGGCCCATTAGCAGAGCCCCAGCGCCTCGCAGTGACTCACGGGGCTCCAGGCTGCCTATTGAAGGGGTCGGGGCCAAACAAAGCCCCCATTCACTGCCCGGCTCTGCTGGCTTTCCTTTGAGCCCATGCTGCTTTATTTTTATTCTTTCCCAAACATTGTTGGCTAATTTCATTGACAAAATTCATAACTCGGGGTTGGAGAGCTCGCTCCTATTCAGCTACGGGCGCTGGGGGTTTTGTTTTTCTTTTCCACGGTCTCCATCCCGCCTCGTTCCCCACTTCCCCCGAACCCAGTGTCCAGGCAGCGCAGTGCGGGGGGATGGAGCCCTGCACACAACATTTGGGTGGTTTTCAGCTTTCGGATGGGGAAGGAAAAGCAACCCGACAAAATCTGAAGCCAAACCACGAGGGTGATGCTGGGGGCAGCAAAACAGGACTGGAATCGTGCACCACTACTGAGTGACCCCTCGAAGCACACAGCAAAAGGCTAAAAACAAAAGCCTATTTAGCTTTTATATCTGCAACGCTCTGCATCCCTTTCAGTTAATTACAGCTATTTAAAAACATCTGCATTTCATAAAGAACTTTCTTTCTTTCTTTCCTCCTAAGGCTGCCCCTCCTGAGACATCTCTCTGCGGGCTGCTGGGTTACGCGGTAATTACAGTCCCCAAGCACCTGACATCACCACCAAGTGCACGGCATGATGATTTCAACAGCAAGAGAAACAATATTACTCAGGATGGGTCTGAGCCAAAGTCCCAGCTCCAAACACTGTCATTTTATTTGGCAAACTTCAGAGCCGGGGCCGAGCTGGGACCTCTGTGCAAAGATTACAGACATGGAACTGAGGAGCCATTTTGGCACCCCTGAAGAACCTCCAACAAGCTTCTGTAATTTATACACACAGACAATAGATGCACATGGTTCTGTTTCTGACTGCCAAAGCACTGCTCCCAGCAAGGCCCTCGGCGGTGTTTCATGCAGCAATTCCCCTTCCTCCTCCTCCCCAGGGCCACAGCCAGGTCCCTGCCCCGGCAGCTCTCACCTGAGGGAGCGCGGCCCCGCGATCCGCCCCGCTGCGGCCTAGCCCAGGTCTCCCTTCTTGTTCACTTATCGGCTTCTTTCCCTGACAGGAGGCCGCAGTGAGAGGAGAAATGTGGCTTTTGGTCTGTGGAGCAAGAGGTTTACTCCTTGAGTGTGTTTGCCAAAGCCGTGTCCCTGTGGGGGGAGGCTGGGAGCAGGCCAGGGGCCGCGGCCACCTCACACATGAGCCAAGCTCGCCCCGGGCACAGACATCCCCGGCACCTTCACATCTGAGCGACAAGCAGGGGAAGAAAAACACACGATTTCCTCTGCAGCCAGCTGTACCCAACAAATTCACAGCAAGAGCAAGCCTTTCAAAAACAAAACAAAACACAAAACACAAAACAAAACAAAACAGAATCCTCCCCCGAGCAAACATTTTATCCTGTCCTGGTCTAATTGGGGAATAAACTTAACAACTCACTTTCACGATGAAGTGCAAAGGGAAGGACACAAGCTAGTCAAGCCAAGCTCTGCACCCCGCTGCGATCACAAGCAGGGGCTGTGTCTGTGTCTCCTGAGGAGCTGGCAGTGCTGGTTTGCAGGCTTGAAGCCAGCGTGGTGGAGGCAGGATCCGGCCACTTCACGTGTGACCACTGGGTCCTGGGTGCCTGCCACTGTGGGCAGAGCTCCATGATGAGCTCCGATGTTCATCAAACACAATAAGCATCCTTGGCTGCTCCCATTGTGCCAAGGGGGGCAGAGTACCTGTCATGTTCCCCAGGGAGGTCCTCGCACGGGCCAGCCCTCACTTTGCAGCTCACCCTGAACCCCCCAAACATCCCAAAAGCAAGCTGCAATTCCCAAACTGTGGGGGCCTCCTTCAGAAATGTTGACAAGTGTGTGCTTGCTTATCTCCAAAGAGCAGTTTACCCAAAAAATGCTTTTGAGACTTGCTTCTACTTTCCTTGCTTTCTCTTCCATAAACTGCCCTCTCACTCCTGTCCTGAACAGTGCTCTCCTCCTGGGGTGCTGGGTCGCTTCTTGCTTTCCGGGCCTACATCGCATCAAGGACAACTACCAATCCATCCGACGCTTCTCCTTGATTACTTTTTCCTGCATGGATGGCTGTGGTCCTGCAGGGAGGAGATGCAGAGCCTGATGGACGGGACAAACGGCCCCCAGCATCTCCATGCTGCTCTGTGGTCCATGCCCTTAGGGTTGCTGGCCCCTTCCACCAGCAGCACTGCAGATTATGCTTAAATTAAGTCTCTCTGCTAAGTTTTTTTCCCTGTCCGTGGCCTCTCCCATCCCTAATCCTTTAATCCTGGTTTGGTTTCAGGACCCCAAGGCAGCCGCGGTGGCACAGGGACAGGAACACACATCTGAAGGGCAGATCTATCCTTCAGCTGAAGGGAGAAGGATTTGGCTTTCTACGTGCAGAGAAGATAACAAATAAATAATAAATAAAAAGCTTATTATATACCGGAATACCTTCCTCCCTCACCAAAGGTCAAACTTGGATCCAGTTTCAGTCAGGAGGGAGACGTCTGTCAGACAAGCACTAATCACTATTTAGTATTCATATTCACCTATTAGAAGCTCCATGCTGTAAACATGTCTATGAATTAACAAGGCATCTGGCCTCTCTTATACAATATGAGCAGCTTGGATCATGAAGTGTCTGCAGAAAATAAAAAGTGCCTTCCATCTGTCTCTCCCAAATATCACTGCTATCACCAAAGCAAACAGACCCGCTCTTCCAAGGCACGGCGCGGCCGCCTCCCCCAGCACGTGTTACTCAAACACAAACAAGCGTTTCTCCAGCGCGGCTGACAGATCTGAAGCTGCTCTGAGGAACGCAGCTCAAATTAAGAACAGGAAAAAAAAAAAAGGCAGAAAAATAACTGGGAAAAAAAGGCTTCCTAATAACGAAGCATCTTCTCAGCAGCCTGATGGATCAGCCACGGTGTTGGCACCCTTGGGAGCTTGACGCTGCCTGGGTGAAGATGTGTGGGGCCGGACCAGCAGCAGGACCTGTGCTGGAGGCAATGCCACTCCTGGGAATGGGAACGGCCACCTCTCATCACTCTTCACCAGGCTAGATGGGGGCTTGGACAGGAAACAACCCCTCGGCTCCTTGCTTGAAGGTGATTTGGGGTCCTCTGGATGGGACCTTCTAGCGATGCGCTTTTGTACCTCTGGGGTACACAGCAGGGAAGGTTGCTGTGGGGTCGTGGTGTGTGATGGCCCTTGGAAAGGCCAGAGACTCACCTCGGCCCTACACCACAAAAAGGCAAAACCCACCAAGCCTTGAGCCATCACAAACAAAAGGCACAAAGGCCATGGGGCTGACTACCAGGGGGACAACCCATTGTGACCTGTAACTTGGTGATGCCATTGCGACCCAGTGTGATTCCACTGTGACCCAGTGTGACCCGTAACTTCAGTGGGGCCACCACACCAATCTGTAGGCCTCATCGCCAGTCCCTGGGCTGCTTCCTTCCCTCCCTGCCGCTCAGCCCCTGCTCCATGAAGGCCACGGCTGGGCTCTCCTGCTGCTGCCTGAGGGGCAGCGGGAGCAGCGCCGCAGCCGGAGCCCCTCAGCACCTACCCAGCATGTGGAGCTAGCTCAGATCGATGAGAAACCCCCGCAGCCCAGCAGCCTCTGGCAGCGGGTCTAAGTGCATTTGTAATCGCATCTACAAATATTTGCGCTTTGCAAAGCAAAAAAAAGCCCCGACCAAACAAACCCGATGCAGCTACAGCTGCTGTGCTGGGACCTCAACGCGCAGGTGCTGGAAATACCCACCTGTGCCATTTGGCATGCAAATATGTCAGAGAAATAAATCAACCTCTCTCTCATGACGAAATGGTGGGAGAGTGGCTGGGAGGAAGCCCAGAGCAGCTGGCATCGAGCCGGAGAAGGTTGGAAGGGGGGAGAAAGAAGAATAAGGTAGGGAAAATTTGGGTTTAGCTTCCTGAAAGATGATCCCGAGCAGCCCCGTCTGGGGGCCCTGGAGACTGAAGAAAGGTCTCGCTGTCACCGTTCAGAAGGTCATCAGGATCCTTCAGCCTGTCCTTCCACTGGGGAAAAGCTTTTGGAAAACAGGTGCTTTTCTTGCCTTGAGGATTTACCTTTGCTACAGCACGTTAACCCCTCGTGCTTCTGTGAAAGTCCCCAGGGCTGTCACCACGTGCTTCACGGGAGGGACACAGGAACCTCGCAGCCACCAAAGCCACCTCCCCTGGGCCAGGGCCACTGCCGGCGTGGTGCTCAGGACCCGTCCTCTGGGCCAAGGACCTCATTTCCTTCAAACACTGCTTATTTTCTCACAAAAGCTGAGAGCAGCCAGCAGCTGGGCGAACACCTCCTGCAGTCGAGCACGCCTGCGGTGACCCCGTCCCACCTCCCGGGTGGCTTTTTGTCCGACCACGTTGCTGCCTGCCCCCAGTCCCCGGCAAAATCAATGGGGAATCTGTCCTCGTCCCCAGGGGGGCACGAGGGGGCTCTGCATGCCCTGGGAAACCCTTCAAGCATGAAAGCTAATTTAAAAGGAGCTCGTGTCTCTTGTGTTCAGAGACACGGAGCAAGGAAAAAGCATGACAGATTTGGGTATATTTTTACTGAGTTATTGTCCACCGGGGACTGAGCTAAGACCACAAACATTATTTCACTTTCCAGCAAGGCTGCGGTGATGAATATGGGTTTTGCAGGAGAAAAGCTGGGTGGTTCTCGTTTCTAATCTCCAATCTTTCCTCCTCCTGTGGAGGTTAGGCACGAACACCACAGCACGCGGACACCGAACAAAGACTGCCGTCCCTCAGCGTGGCGTTGGGGCTGGCAGGTGAATGCAGCAGAGCTTAAGGCACACATATCAAAATGCAACACCATTCTGCACTCGGCTCTGTTAAAAATATTCTGTTTAATTGATTTTCTAAAAAAATCTATTATGCTGCTCTAGGCTCAGCTATTGATCTGCAGCGCTGTAGAAGTAATGAAGAAGCCTTCAAATCAATAAGGCCAAAGTATATCTCAAACTGTATCTGCTCCACCAGCACAACAGGGACGTGGCCAGGCAAATTCCCCAGACGGGGCTGGGAGTGCGAACAAACCTGCTCTGATGACGGCCAAGATTTATTTCTATTGGCATAAACATAACTAATGAAACCCCGACGACTCTTCCCTTCCGTGAGAGCTGATAATATATCGCGGTGCTCACAATGAAATGAGCAAGAACACATTTGCAAAGAAAAAAAAAAAAAAAAAAAGACTCCCTCAACCGTGAGCTGTATTTTCTTCTTGGTGCCCTTGGTTCTCCTCCACCCCCTTCCCCCCGCCAGGATAATATTTCTTCTTGCAGCTCTCGTGCGGGTTTTAGCACGGCTGTTAGAAGTCTCCAAGGCTGGAGTTTTAGTTTTTCTTTTATCCCTCGCTGTCAGTGCGGAGCAGGTTGGCAGCTAAAATCACGGGCTGATAGCACTGTTTGGGGCTAACAACCTTATCTTATCTTGTTCGTATTCTTCATATTACCTTAGATAAGCGGCCTGGGGCCGCACACAAGCACGGCTCGAGGAAGTGACCCCGTTTGAGTTCAGATGGCTATTTGCTGCACTGGAAGCAGCTGGGCCAACACCACCGCGCTCTGAACTTCGCCACCACTTTCTGGCTGAGGCTTTTACTTGACCCTCCCCACCTCAAAGCACAGAGGGACCCGAGTGAACCAGCACCGCTGCTTTTCCTCTGCACAGCCCGACCCTTCAGAGGGGCTGCAGCCTGCTGGTCCTTGCGGCGCACACCTGCGGGCTCCGGACCCGTGCAAGCTTCCCTGGGTGCAGAAGAGCATCAACACATGATCCGTGCCTCGGTTCCTAACATAAAGCCAAAGCAGCGTGGTCTCAAGCTGAGGCTGCCAGGAGTGAGCTCGAGGCACCCTCAGGTCGCCGTGGCCATGCCCCAGGCACAACTGGCACCGCACGGACCAGGCACCGCCACTGCCTGGGGACTGCGGAGTTCACCGAGCGCTGCTTCGGGTGCTTGAAGCCAGCAAATTAATCTTTTTTCTTTCTTTCTTTCTTTTTTTCTTTTTGGAAAAAAAATGAACCTCCGAAGTTTAAAAATATGGTAATGCAATTAGCGGCTTTGGCAGGCTAATGAAGCCACTTTAAACCCTTGCAAAAATACCATTAAAAGAGAATGCTTAAGAGCCTCTTCAAACTTTCCAAAATGAGAAGTGCGTTCATATTCAGAAGATGCCAATCTAGTCTCCTTTCTCCAAGGTTCAAGATTAATTAGGGACTTGTTTAGTGCATGAATGAGGAAACAAATGAACTCTTGGATCGCAGAGCACTGGAACCAATTTTTTAATCATTTTTTTTCTTTACAATTACATTCCTATCAAGAAAGTCTTCATTAGACTTTCTGTCACAGGGCCACATCATGTCAGGAAACTATTACAAGTGCTTGGCTTTCACCCAAAGATGGAACAATATGAATTTTCTCAGAAATAAATACATCAGATATATATTTAACGCAGCATTTTCTTATTAAAATGCTACTGCGTTTTCATAATAAATACACGTAACCCTTTCGCTAAGACTCCCTTAAAACAAATGGGTTAGAAAAGACCAACAATATCTTCCCCTTTCCAAAATCAGCCTAGATATTTACAGATTACCTTAGAGAAATGTATTAATGCCTGATATAAGAAGCGCCATACAATGGAACGAGATTACTAAGGTAAGCAATGATAGATAGGAAGGGAGCGAACATGTTTGAGACTAATTGTCAAAAGAATGGGGTTTGCATGTTTAGTGAAGGAGAAAGGAGCAAGGAGAAAGGAAGCTGCTCTGGATTTTCAATGAGTTACAGCCTGCCCTGAAGGTTTGAGGGATGGGTTCGGCTGATCCCATCCGTAGTGAGGCTCAGATTTGGTTCAAAACTACCCAAATTCAGAAACTCTCTGCCCCAGCCCTACTTCTGCTCACGGTAATGATCAGCGCTGAGAGAATTCATTCTTCAGTGAAGTATATAAGGTATTAAAGTCGAATAATTTGCAAAAAGGATTAAAGAAGACAAAGGCCTTCTCCTTGTCATTCCGAGGCAAGTCTAATCGCTGTAGTCATGCTAAGGAAGGAAGGGGAGCAAAACTCAAACAAGGGGCTGCTGCAAAATGAGGGCAACTCTAAGCGGTGCCTCTTGTTCTTTCCACAAGTGAGCAAGGGCACGAAGGTTCAGACCCCAGCCCCACGCTCCTGACACGGGCTGGGTAAGGAATGGGAAGTCCGTAACGATGACTGGCAGCTCTACTTACTCTTTTCCATTAGTACCCATTTATCATTATCCAGACCTCTACCGGGGTGAACAGATAATGTTTTCCTAAGTGGGAAGGCAAGGGTATAATTTCCATAGCTGATTTGTTCATTTCTCTCTCTCCTGCGTCCTTTGAGCAATTGCAAATCAGATCCCCACTTCCCAGGACACAATTCTACGGGCATCTAGAAATAAAGGATCGCACCACCTCTTGACCACTCTCCCTAACCTTGTTTCTGTGGGGCAGCGTAATAAAGTCCACGCAATAGATACTCCTGATGGAGAGGGCAGGCTGCAGCGATGATTGCGCTCATTACTTCTTTCCCATTAGCAAAATTGTAAGATATATGGGGAGGAGAGGATTATTTTACTCAGATCCACGTCCCAGCGGCTTGCCAGTCACAATAGGAACTCATTGGACACAGAAAACCAGACCCTGGGGGTTGGACTCCCACCGTAAAATCTGGGTAGTTGTGCTCTGTCTCTTATGGCAGAGCCCAGCTGCTGCACTTCAGCCTGCTCCACCTTGGCCTTAACGCAGGGCAGCGAGGGGAAATTCACCCCAAATTGCCAACGTGCCCAAGATTTCCTCAAAAAGCCCCGGTTCCCACAGTGACACAGCCCTGGCCGAGGGGTTGTGTTCACCGGGTAAGGAAAGGTTCATAAAAGCAGGCAGGAAGGAGGGGCACAGCCCTGTCTTTGCTGCCACAACAAGGGGGGAAATATGACCCAGGCATCTCCAAAAAAAAACCTGAAAAGCCACAGGAGAAGAAAAGGAAACCCTGTACGGATTGCTTAACAAGCCAGAGTCATGCTTTCTGACACCAGACTCAGGTTTTTTTTTCATCAGACTTGGCCTTTTGTGCTGCCTCTCTCACTGCAGTCCCTCGCTGCCCAGTTCTCATCACCCCGTGTTGTCTGATCGCCCCCCCGGCGCCCACCCCTCCGCTACCAGGGTGCTGCAGCTTTCCTGCAAGTGCTGCAGTCTGGGAGCAGCAGGTGATGGAATACGGGTATTTAATTAGCAAGGGGAGCCGAAGTTTTCAAAGCAAGAGAAGAAAAGGACCTGGGAAGTTGGTGGAAGAGTTATGGGATAACAAAAGGCCCTCCCGGCAGAGCGCAGGACGTGCCGAGCACTCGCACGCATCTCAGCAAGTGGCACTCCAGCGGCCGCAGCGTCACGGGTCACTTGTTTGCATCAAAATGCCGACAGCTTCAGCTGAAAGAAAAGAAGGGTCATGCAAATCTACCATTCTTCTTCTCTCCCTATAATCCTGAGAGCCTTGGGCCAAATTCAGTGCAAGCCTGGAGACATTCTTTCATGAGAATCCAAACTTTGCAAGCTCGGATCCCTCCCTGTCTGCATGAAGTAAGGTTTACCTTGTCCCAACAACAGCGTGAGTCAGAACAGGGCCAAGCAGACGCTGCCGTTCCCTGCGAGTACAGGGCTGGGTTTGCACGAGGGCGTTTGGAGCTCTGCACGCCAGGCACACGTTTTGGGGGTGCAGATGCATTTCGTGACTGCTGCTGTACGCTGAGCTGCCTGGACAGCCGCCGGCAGCACAGGCACAGAGCACAATGCTGCATTTCAGCCAGCACTGCCCCGGGCCAGGCATCCCTGTTCTGTGCAGGTCAGCTGCTGTCAGCCTCCTGGCGTCTTCCAGCACAGCCTTTTCTCGGGAAAAAAATGGGCTTTTGGCTTTGTCTTTAAACCGCTGGCTCCTGCCCACTTAAGGCAGACAGGGGGAACGCTGCAGACCTGCTCCTAGGTTTTGCTGGTTCCCGCAGCATTTTGTCACGCCGGGTATTCACAAACCTGCAGCGAGATCCATGAGAAGGTCCCCAAGCAATGGTCAGAGAACGGCAAATTTTGGAAGTGGAGCGTGGAAGGGGAATTTGCAAGCTGCTGTGCCTTGGCTCTTTGCAGCTCACGAATACAGAGAAACATCTACAGCTGGACTCTAAATAACCAGGTTAACTACCATCTGCAAACACACAAAACCTGCTGCCCTGAACCCTGCTGCTCTGATGGAGTTTTAATAGCTTCTGCAATAAAAAACAGTGAGTCCCAGAGGAGAGCTCTCCATTTATTCAGAAGGATGTTGCTAAATTCCTATACACGACACATTCCGCCGCTGGAACGCGTGCCTCTCCACCCCAGCAGCTCTCCTTCCTGCCAGCCAGGTAAAGGCGAGGCATATCATCATCTGTGTAATCTGATTTGCAAGGTTAACTGCCCTGCATCACAAATATGCAGGGATTTATGACCATGAAGGTGCACTACCTAAGGCTTCAAGCGCTACGCACCGCGCTCACATCTCCCTTTTCTCCGACTTCTAAAAAAAGGAAAGAAGGATGTCGAGATCCAGAAATTACCATGCCGTAATGGAAGATCCTCAGATAGACTTGGTTTAATTACACACTTCTATCATCTCCCGAGCGCTCCCCATCCCATTATGAAATGACGGCGGTAACTCAGCTAATGGCCTCGCTCTGTGCCGGCAGCCGCCGGGGCTGCTGGCGCGCGGTCACGCAGGAGCGCTCGGCCGGTTGGGACCACGGGTCTGCTCCCACACAGAGAGGAGGTTTTGTGACTCCGAGGAGCATCCGAGCTCCGGGATCAGAGGGAGAGGGGGCACCACGCAGCGCTGGGTCATCCCCCGCTGCCCTGGGGATGAAAATCACTCTGAAGCAGGGGTGCTGCAGCCAACCCCCTGGGACATCCCCCTGGGGACTGTGCCTACAGCCACAAGGGACTTGCCCAGCCCAAGCCCTCCTCCCTGCCAGCTGGGTGCAACGCCTGCGTGCACTGCACCAAGCGCTGGCTCTCCTCCTCCCCAGGATGCTCACACCCAAGCGGTTACACCCAGGCAACGAAAGGAAGCGCAGAGCAGAGCTCTGGCCAGGGCAAGGACTTTTTTAGTATTATTATTTTTTAACCTGCAAAGGGAAATCTCAATCCAGGGCTCGTGCTGGAGGGAGGTCTGCGCATCCGGGCTCTCCAGCAGGAAACACGCGGAGTGAGGGCAGGGCAGAGCAGGCCACGAGGAGATTTGTTGCACAGGAACTAGATCAAACCCAGATTATGGCCCAGGCCTTGCACCGGGACAGGAGACAAAGGCTTTTAAAGCAAGATCTCACTAAAAAAATAAAATAAAACCCGCATTTTTTTGCATCTATCTTTTTCCTTGCGAGGTACAAAAGTGCACTGCTGGAGCACAGAGGCAGGGGCCAGGTCTGCTCACATGTGCATCGTGTGCAGCACAATAGCACAGGAACCACAGAGCAGAGAGAGGCGTCCATCAGGCCCCAAATCTCTTTAAACACCACGATTTCTGCTCAGCCTTTCAGCGCCTCTCTCATCCTTGGCGGTGCCGCTGACCTGGTCATTTTTCCTTTTCCCTTTTTACTTCTCACCACCACTTCCCGTGGCACGTCCGTGAATTAGCACAGCAGTGTGCCAGTTTTGTCCTTTTTTTTTTTTCTTTACAAAAGCAGGCTGGGAAAAAAGAAGAAAAAATCCTATTTAAATGGAGACGTGTGGCAGCTGACATTTCTTGAAAACACTTTGACTCACATTAGGCTTTGTAGGTCCTTTTATTATCTTTAAAGGCTGGTTAAAAGCATGTCTGCAGCAGCAGGCAGGCTGGGGACAGAGGGGACGGAGGCATTTGTGGCTGCGGGCTCTGTCCTGAGCCAGCCGCTGCAGCAACAGGTCCCAGCAGCACTGAACTGAAATGGGGGCTGGGGAGAGGAGAGGAGGGTGAGGGAGGAAGGGGAGGCAGCGAGGCGTGCAAAGGATTTCTTTTTGTTTGCTGCCTCTGCTCGGCTGCTCTTTGTGCCGGCTCCAGGCAGCCGCGGGCTGAGCCCTGCTGCAAACCCCGCTGCAAGGGGCTGCTCGCGAGGGGAACGCAGCACCCGGAGGCGATGCTGAGAGGGGAGCCGCGGCTCTTGGGGGGTGTTTTGTAAAAAGGATGATGGTGGCAGTGAGGGTGGGTGGGCGCTGCCTCGCTGCACCTACACACACAGTGGAAAAATCAGTGCTAATCCCAGCATATTCAGGCTGCACATATCCGAGCTCACCTGACCACAAGTGAAAGAAATAGGGCATTCTGCACGTCGTTCTTCCTAAAATGAATCCCACTGCTATCACGGGTGTCCCTTCTGCATGGCACAGACAGGGGGACAGGCATTGGGATTTCCTCCCAACACCCTACTTTCCTCCCAGTACCCCAATTTCCACCCAATACCCCAGTTTCCTCCCAATTTCTGAAGACTGTCCCACCATTCGCCTTCTTTAGCGATGGCAACGTCAGGCTCATGGTGCTGAAAAGCCAAAGGGAAGCTATTTCACTCAACCTGTCCAAGCGAGCCCGAGGTTTCCTTCGGAGGTGTCCCTGCAGTTAGCGGGGCTCTTCCCTAAAACCACTCCTGCAGCGCTCGGAAGGAGCCGCTCGCGCTTCCTCCTACCCTGCCGGGAAGGGAGAGCATCGGTCTGTCTGCCAGAAGAGCGATTTCCCTGGTGAGAGTCCATGGCTCGGAGAGGAATCAAACCCAGCAATCACACATCACACGGGATTTGCCTCTGGAAGAGCTGCTGCTGGCCCGAATAACCCCGTACAACCAAGGGGCTGTAAGCTGCAGCCCCGTGGACAGGGACGAGGTTGGTGGGTCCCAGCCCAGGGCATTACAATGGATGTCAGAAGGAGTGGGGGGCACTCCGCTAGCACCGGACCCACCCCAGGCTAAAATCTCTCTGCAAAATGCCTTCCCAGGTCAGGGACAGGCTGCAGGAGGTGACCCCAGCCCCCTGCACGCCCTGTGCAGTGCCCAGCTCACTGCTGGCATCAGCATTGGCACAAAACGCTGGGAGGACACAGGCTGCAGCACGGGTTTTCCGAGGGGAACCAATTAAAAATAAAAGAATCAGCAAAACTGCTCAAAGGGTTGTGAAAAATCACCGGGCAGCATCCTGCAATGCAAAGGCCTCACCTTCCTCGTGCGTCCAGTCCTTGGCGGCCTCCCTCGCCTATCAAAGGGGGCATCAGAGAGAAGTGCACAATTATCACCGAGGGTCGGGCTGTTAACGACGAGAGCTGTACCTGGGCTGCCCTGCTGGGGAGCTGCTCCCATCCACATCATTTTCCAACCACGACACCCCGCTGCCATTTCCACACCCCCAGGAGAACCCAGCGCCGCTCCTCCTTCCCCTGCAGGATTTGCTCGCCGCTCCCCGGGGCTGCAGGTTTCTGGGCCGTGCCTTGAGCGCTCAGGCTCAGCACTGTGACCGTGCACCCTTGATGATTCCAGGATTCTGGGACTCTGTGACCTCGCGCGCGGTGCTGGCCGTGGCTCTCGGTCAGCTCGGTGGTCTCAGCCTGCCCGCAGTTTGCACCTGAGAGAGCAAAGCCGTGTTTGCAGACCCACCCTGGGAGCTGGCGCTCTGCAGGCCGGGTTCCCCAGCCTCCCTGCCGCATCGTCTGCCCCCAGAGCAAAGGATTTGGGACGGGGCAGCCCCCGCCTGGCTCCAGCAGAGCAAGGGGCTGTCCCCAGGGAGCGGTGAGGGACGGTCGCCACTGCCTCCCTGCAAGCAGCAGCTTCTGCTGTCGCTGAATTCACCACCAGAACATACTTTGGTTGGTTTTATTCATTCGGTTGGTTGTTTTTGTGGCTAACCTCTTCTAATCCCTGCCTGGCTCTGGCCAGGAGGTTGGGATCTGGGGAAGGATCTTAAACCACTGCGCAGACGTGTGAGCCCCCAGGTCAGAGCTCCCGCAGGTCGGTGCCTCACCAGCCGCGTGGTGCCCTGGGCACCGGCCGCGTTTCTCACCTGGGGCTCTGAAGAGCCCAGCCCAAAGAAACAAAACAAACATCCACAGGGAAATGCCAATGTGAACCTCGCCTCCCCCTGCACCAGGCAGCTCCTGGCGCAAGACATAAACCTCACCCCTGCTCCGCCACGCACACCTCCTGCGGCTGGGGGGCTGCTGCTGGCCTTTGGGGTGACCGGCAAAAGCCCTCGAGGGGTCCGGCCGCTCGGAGCAGGGGGCACAGCCCGTCCCCAAACCCTGCCAGGCTTCCCACCTCCCGCACACAGTAATCCTGCCTTGGGGAACCTGGCTGAAAAAGTGATCCCAAGGGTGGAGGAACTCTGTCCCCAGCCAGCCCTCGGTGACACAGAAAGACAAGGTTGCCAAACACTTTTGTTCCACATCTCGTTTTTTGGTGACTTTGGTGAAGCTGGCAGCTCCGGACGTTTCCTGCGCTCGGTTTCTGCTTTGGGCAGGGGGAATTGTTTTGAAACTCTGAGCAAAAACAGCGCAGCGGCTCTCAAGGAGGCAATTGATGAGGGAGGAGTCATTAGAGCAACACGAAGGTGCTTCCAGTCCTTTATAATCAAATACTCGTGAATGCTCGTGGCTTGGCAGAGCAACAGGGGGCTGCGTGGGCACCTCTGCGCAGTGCGCGCAGAGCAGAGTGCTCCCCCTCCATCTTCTGGGGAAAATCAGATCTGACAAATCTAAAGCAAGAGAAAATCAAGACACGGCTTTGAAGGACAACGTCAGGCCAAGCCTGTTAAATTATCTCCCCCCTTTCTGTCATGTCTCATTTGCTCCCGAGCTGTCAGCTCCCACCCCTCCTCAGCCAGCTCCAGCACCCTCTGGCTCCATTTGCCACCCGCAGCCAAAGCAGGCCCAGGAGCAGGGCTCCCCGCACGCACGGGGCAGCGATCCCCTCTCCTCCTTCAACACTTTAACCTTCCCCAGGCCAGGGCAGCTGCACAGGCACTCCCCTCGCCCTCCCAGCTGCCCGCGATCCCTCTCCTGCGGTCGTACCCCAGGCTCAGCACAAGCACCCCCAGCCGCACGCCGTCTGCACCGCCCTGTCCCTTTTCCCCTGCCCACACTCGCCAGCGGATTTCCGAGCGGGGTGCTCGCTCAGGGTGGGCACATCTGAGCAAAGCAACGCCCCGGGGCGCTTCTGCACCCTGGGGCTGCAAATCGGGGCGAGCGGCTGCTGGTGCAGGACGTGGATGTGCTGGAAGCAGGTTTCCGACGCGACTCAGATGCAAACCCCCTGCACGCGATAGCCATCGCGTTTCCTAATGTTAATTTCTTATCTCACCTCTCCAAAGTACTTTGCAAGGGTTTTATCCTGTTAGAGGAAATCCATCCCCCTGATTTTCCCGGGCTTATAGAAAGGCAAAGAGAAGTATCGATCCTAATGAGATAACGCTGACAAGGAAATGGCAAGAGCCGGTCCTAACTACTTAAAACTCACTCTGTTTTTTGACTGGTGGGGAAAAATAGATGATTATCAATTATCCATGCAAACGGGAGATGTCCGGCTCAGATATCCAGCCTGCTTTTCACGGCAGCCTCCCAGATCCCCCCACCTCTGCCTTTTTGCCTGTTTTTTTTTTTTTTTTTTTTTTTTTCCTGTGCATTTTGTCTTTTCAAATAAATAAAAAAGAAAGCCGTCTCTTCCGCAGAACCACTGGGGGTTTCCTATTAAAAGAACATTTGGTGGCATTTTAATCTCTGAAGGTAATGCAGATATTTGTCATTTCTGATCTCCCCTTGCTCTGACTGTCCACAGATGACGGGAGCCGTGAAATTGCTCCTGCCAGGGAGCGGGGGGAGAAGGGAGCCGGTGCCCGCCGGCTGCCTCCGCGCACCCTTCCCACGCCGGCCGTGGCCGTCATCCCCCGACAGAGGCAGATTTGGGGACCCCACGGCCCCGTGTTAGCGGATCACACACTGCTGTGCGAGCAGATTGCCTGAAATCCAGCACTTTCTCCCCGATTCTCATTTGCGTTGCCTTTCATGCTGCTTCCTCATGGATAAAAGGGGAGCTGGGGAAAAAGAGAGAGAAGAGAAAGGCACGCGAACACCTGAAAATCTGTTTCATATACCTGCTGCTGCTCGGTGCTGAATCTGAATAGAAGCAGATGGGAGGGAGATGGGGAAGGATGAATAACATTTCATGGCCTGTAGTCAGACATCATTCCAGGCAGGAGCCGAGCCGGGCTGGCTGGGCAGCTCATCCTGCCAGCGCTGAGCCGCGCTTTGGAGCCCGCGCTTTGAAGGCTGGGGTCTCATTTCCAGCCTGCAATTACCGAGCTGGTAATAATATCCCAGAAAACGGGGTCAGCTTCTAGGGATGGGGTTGGACAAAGGGGGGCCCTGGGATCCCAGCGGGGGATGCCCTCGGGGCTGGTAGGGGCTGCAGCTGCCTGGGGCAGGGCTTGGTGTCCTGCAGCCACGGCTTTCACACAGGTCTCTGGCTCACAACCAAACCCGTGGCCTGATTTCCCAAAAGGTCCGTGCTCCTTCCATCAGCGGCTCCGGCCAGGTGCTCAGCGCTTTGCACGACTACAGATGAGCTCTCTGATCCTGAACACCGCTGCGGGGACAGAAGCCTTGCTCCCGTACGAGAGCCGCTCTTTTCATGTCTCAGCAACGCAGTGCTTTGCTGAGAGGTGTTTCCTTGGCTCTGTCCGATGCGGAGCTCTGGTCCCACAGAGCGATGGTCGTTACGGGCCAGATTTCCAAAAGAGCACGGCACAACAGGCGCTCCTCGAAGTCAAACCACCGCTGGCGGCATCCAACAGAACCACGGTCCCCGCAGGCAGGGAGGGGACGGGAACACCCCGCCTTCCTGCCTCCCCACGGTAATTCTGCAGAAAGCGCGGTACCGCCAGGTGACCCAGGGATGGGCAGCGCACGGGGTCAGCAGCAGGGCCGGGTGGAAGCGCTGCCTCCCCAGCTCCGCCTGAAGCCCAGCAGCCGCCTCCGAAGGGGATCTGCTGCAGTCCTGCCCCGACCCAAAGCAGCCACCCGTCACAGCCCGCATCTGGAGAAGTTTTCGAGCACCTCCCCTGCAGGCAGGCACCCAGCGAGATCTGCAAAAGCAGCTAAGCAGATTTGATGTCCGGGTCCCAGCAGGCTCTGAGAACTGGGCGCGTAACCTGCTTGGGTGCTTTGGGAAATTCCTGTGGGGATTTATTTGGGGTTGGAAGTTCTGGTGGCAAGCGCGTGGCTCTGTACTGCCCCACCAAAGCCCTCAGCATCCCGTGCACCCCCCCGGGTCCATCCCTGCTTCTCACACAGGGAGACACAACATCCCTGGCACCTGTACGTTATAAAATATTGCCGGGAAAAAAAAAAAAAAAAGAGTGCCTTTCCTTATAAACCGCGGCAGCCTGCCAAACAAATCGCCTGCTCTCCACCTCGTGTTCCCAGCGGGCAGGATGCGCACGCCAGAGGTCCGGGCACCAGCTCAGGTCCGGGCTCAGGTCCCTGCTAATTCACAGACTCGCTCTACTTCATCCCTGCTTCGGACGAGTGGCTCGGCCCCTCTGCGCCTGTCGGGAGGATAAATGCCTCTTCCCAGCTGAGAGAGCCGCTGCAAATGAGGCACTCGTAGGTGTGCGGGCGGTGCGGCAAGTGCGCAACAGCAGAAGAACAACAGCCCAGGCACTTTGTCAAAATCAGATAAGGCTGCAGCCAGCAGGGGAGGGGGCGACGGCAGAAGCCCCCGTGCATCTCCTGGGGTGCGCTGCCCCTGCCTCTCGCTGCCTAAGGCACGTTGGGTTTTATGGATGTCGCTGTGGAGCGGTGCAGGCAGCCAGGAATTTGGCTTGGTGTCCCCTGGGCTCACAGCCCGGCTTCACCTCCTTGTTCCAGGCTGCTCAGAGGAGGGCGAGCAGCCACGCAGAGGGGCTGAGCCACCCCTCCACCGACCTACAGCTCTGCCCAGCCCCTCCACCGACCTACAGCTCTGCAAGTGCTGCTGAGGGCGGGGGGAACACGTATGGGCACCTCTGCACATCTCTGCTCACCCACGGGGGTCCTAGGGAGAGGTGCCCCCAGGTTTCCACCTTTTAATTCCCTTTCTCCTCTTTGGCATTTGGACAGGGTTCGCCCTGGGCTCGCCTTGCCCAGCACCTTTCCTCTTGCCTTCCAGCAGAGGCTGGCTTCACGGCCATACCCGCAGCAAATCTATCCTTCTCTCTGAGAGCTGCCCGCAGTTCATTAAATATCTTAAAGGTGCTAATGACTTTTTAAAAAAGACCCAAAGTGTCTGATGTTTTTCCAGCTCATTTCCTGCTGCTATCTCCCCAAATCCGGTGGGCAGTAATGACACGTCTGAGGCAGAAAATGGGATTATGATGAACAGAGCACACGCTGCTATGTGGACAGCATTAAACATTCACCGCCTCTTCTCTTTACCTTTCCCTTCCCCAGGTACCTGTAGGATCCCACTGCCTCCTCCCCGCACCAAGCCTGCTGAGCTGTGGCCAGAAGGAAGCCAGAGGGGAGATGATGCCAGGCTTTTTGGCACTTTTTGCCAGGAAATCGCTGTTTATCTGACCAGGAGCAACATAACGTGGATAAAGCCACGTTTTCTTCCCCTCTGTGAATTGCTGCTGGGATGCTCATGGCTTGTCCCGAGACAGGCACTGCAAACACTCGTAAGGGAGAGGAACCAGCCAGGTCTGCGACCTCCGGGCCCACGGGGTTTGGGGTTTCAGTAAGGAAAAGCACCGAGGGCTGGGGCAAAAGCCTTGGGGAGAAACCAGGGGTGAGGTGACCTGTGCGCTTAGCCAGATAAAAGGGGATTCAACCTGAATCTCCCAGGTTGTTGGGATTACATTTCACACAGTGCAACTTTTGCTCCAAATCAAAGGAAAATCTCTATTTTTCTGAGGGTAAAAATAGGCAAAGCACTGATTTAATGAGCAGGTGTTTTTGCAAACCCTGGAAGGAAGCTTCCTCCTGCCGGCTGCAAGTGGCTCTGAGAGGAGAGGAGGGTTTTCCTGGAGTTCTCCCTTCCCCTGTGAAGTGGGTGCCTGGACGGGGAGGGGGGAAGAAAGCAGTTCAGATGAAGGAATGCCCTGAGCACACTGGGCACGCGATTACCAAAGGTTCCTAACTCAGCCAAACCAAACCCAGTTTCTTTCGGAGCACTGAGAAGCGCTTCTCAATGAGGGCTCTTCCCAGGCCAAATTTCTTTTGAACATAACACTGCAAATAATTCCTGAGCAATACTAATACTAAATAAATAGATGACTTATTTTACTGCCTTTAGTAAGGCCAGACTGTGATCTTGCCCAAATGTTCCAACCCTTCAGTGCCGTACGGAGACCCGGACCTCGGCCAGACGCTGCCTTCCAACACCCCGGCACGGGCACAGAGGTCCCGGCTGCCCTCCCTGGGGCCAGCTCATCCCAGCGACGTTCCCTGCCCACCCCTCGTCCCCAGGTTCAGGGGCACGCCAGGCTCTGCTCTGAGCCATCCGGGGTCAGCATCCAGCCCAACCCCACAGGCTGGGTTTCTGCCCCAGGAGCCGCAGCTCTGCCTAAGGTTTTAGCAGCAGTTCCCTGCTCACTTCAAGCTCAGGGCCCACATCAGGGACCTAAACCCAGACCAAAGCTGGAGGAAAGCCCAGCAGGAGTCCTAGCAAGGAGAAACCAACAGATTTCCCATCCCTGCAACAGCCAGAGTCCTCTGAAAAGCAAGAGCCACATGCTTGCACTGGGAAGGCTGCACGGTGCAAGATGCCCCCAGACCGAGAGCCACGAGAAGGACGTCGGAGGGACCTAACGGCTTGGGGAGCTCCGCCGAACCGCCGAGGGTACGAGCACAGGAGCTCGTGCTCCCAAAGCTGGCACGCGCACAGAAAATAAACATTTCCTTTACAAACTGGCACGGGAGCCCCGAGTCGCGCAGCGTGAGCCGGGCAGCTGGCGGCTGGGGTCCCCCACCAGCAGAGCCCGTCCCTGGGAGAGAAGCCCACCGAATGCCCCCGCGTGTGCCGCACCAGGCAAACGTGGCCGGAGTTAAACAAAACTCCAGGCTGCTTCTCCCTGCTTTGCAGAGCGGCTCCGGCTTCCCGCTCCCCTCCCCGCAGATCCCACCACGATTACGGTTCTAAAAAGCACTCTCGCTTAAATGTGGGAGGAAGATTGCCTGAGCTCTCATGCGTTCCCTGCTAGATTGTATTGTTGCTGCTTTTAACATGTTTCGCTCAGTTAAATAGTAACTGATGACAGCTACCCGCTTAAATCCTTTGGTGTTTTTACCCTGGATTTTATATATATATATTGTAAAGAACAGCGCACTGCAAGGCCTCTTACCATATCAAAAACAACAAAAAAAAGCACCCTATTTTTGTGTAAAGTATCAAAGCAATAACGTGTGCCAGTGCAGCGGAGCCAGCCTATCAGAGGTTTATCGGGTTTTATTGGCCTTGGGCAACTCTGCACACGACGGTCTTTAGAGTGACATGGAATTTATTAAACTTTTCCACAGCCTGACAGTCTTCTCCCAGCTCGTCCCCACCCCCAAGCTCTTTTCTTTTGAAAAATGATTTCTGCCAATCTTGTGCTTTTAACATTTTTTTTCCCTCTCTCATTTTTTTCCCCCTCTCTTTCTTTCTTTCTTTTTTTTTTTTAATCGCTGGGCATCGGAGTGCGACTCTTGGAGCATCTGTTTAAGGAAGCTCATTAAGGTCCCACCACCACCGCCACAAAACAACGGGGGGAGAAGCAGCAAAAGGCAGCCACGCACCCCATTACCGCCCGGTTCAGCCTTATTGCACTGCATTACTCGACATGACAAGCTCTGCATACATATAACACACACCAAGGGGTTTTTCCCTTCTCCTGGATAGCCTAATTTGGGCTTCGCACGGTGCCCTGTAATAAATTTCCTCTCGCAGACAATAGCCTGTCGTCTCCAGCTGCCTGCCCCGTGCGTAACCCAGCGCTGCGGGAGCATCACTCTGCCTGCGCTGCCCGTCTCCGAAGGGCACTGGCCGGAGAGGCCAGCCCTCGGTGGCAGGGTCAGGGTGCTGCCGGGTTCCCACGTGGCTCCCGAGCCCTCGTGCTCATCCTTTCTCCCCCGTTCCCAACTTGCCAGCCCCCCACACCCCCTGCCCCAAACCCCAACGCTCTGGTTGCGAGCGGGGTGCGTTATGGGCGGTGTTATTGCGTGCAAGTCCCACCGCATCGCCACAAAAGCGCACGGCTCCTTGGACAGCAGAGAGGACAAATATTTTTGGCACTTTTTTCTCTGTTCCCCCGTGATTTTGTCTCGCAGAGCACCGCTAGCTCGGGGCTGTGGCAGCAGCCACCGTGTCTGGCTGGACACATGGTGCTGGTACGTCCCGCAGCGGCTGCGGCATGGCCACCTGTGCGTGCAGACACCACTGAAACGCTGCCACCAGCGGGAAGGACTCCTGGGTACCTCCCAGTACGTCCTGCACCCAGTCCATCACCACCCGGCCTTATTTACTATGACGTGATAACTGCTGCCCCAAAAGGGCCAGGTCCTGCCCTAACGCAATGGCAGCCTCTTTTCTAAATACCCCTAAAACCGCGTGAATCCCCGTGCACTGCCCACGCTCCCCCTCCAGCTCACGTCTGGCTGACGGACCAGGACTGAGCCTGGCTGCGTTTAATGCTCAGCGTCCCCCCCAAAGATCCCTTCTGCCTAGAGAGGTTGTGGAGTCTCCTTCTCTGGAGATATTCAAGGCCCGTCTGGACGCCTACCTGGGCAGCCTGCTCTGAGGATCCTTTGGCAGGGGGTTGGACCCGTTGATCTTTCGAGGTCCCTTCCAACCCCCACAGTTCTGTGAGTCTGTGATCCCCCAGCCCTCCTCCTGTACTTGTCTGCGTGGCAGGTACAGCCCGGGGAGGGGTGGCGGGGAGGCTGCACTGCCTCCTCCTGCCCTTGTAGAAGGCAACCCCGCTGCTGCCACAAGCAAGAACTTCATGGGAAATAACAAAACCCCTGGATGGGGCTTGTTGCTGCCACCCAGACATGGCAGGATGGAGCTTAGGGCGGTGGGAGACCGCAGGAACAGAAGGCCATCAGCATCCACGCCACGGCCCTGCGGGTTTCCAGGGCAGCTCCTGCCTCCCCTCCCTGCAGCCCCGCAGCGCCATCGACATCTGTGTGCCAGCACCACTCGGAGAGCGAGCAGCGCCGCCACGCTGACCTATTTTCTGACACGCACCTCGGGACGAGGCAGGCGCTGTGCCGGCACCGCCTGCCCGCTGTGCGGGATGCGCGGCTCAGCCCCCTGAGTTCAGACAGAGGAGCCCAGCTCCGGGTGCTGCAGCCCTGGAGCCGGTGTCTGCTTCTCCACAGAAGCAACAACCAGAACGTGACAGCCTTCCCTTATGCCCGTCCACTAAAATCCCGTTCTCTCGCCCACACGCCCACCTTTAACACCTCGTTCGACGACAGTAAAGGTTCGACACCCTTAAGGCGTTAGCCTTAAGGATGGCTGGCCAAAAGGCAAGGCGGAGAGCTGAGATGGGGAACAAACGCGATCTTGATGCCATCCCTAGGTGCCCAAGGCCAGCTCTGGCATCACAGAAATTGCACAGCCAGAGTGGAAACCCAAGGAGCAACGCAACCCTTCTGCTGAGCTGGGGTGGTTATCCCCAGATTCGTGCTCTGGCTACAAAGACCCACGCCCCTCCGAATCAAAAGGCAGATGAGTGACAGGCAGTGACAAAGCCAAGCTGCAGAGCCGGCACAAAGCCGTAAAGCAGAGGATACTCCTGAGAGCTCATCTTCCTGCAGAAGAAAACATATGGTGCTCCAACGGGTAGCTAAGCAAAAAGAGAAATAAATACAGCAGCACCAGTAGGATATAAACAAGTCGAAGGAGCCAGCACACAGCTGGCTAGCAGCAGCTTCAAGTGAAGAGCACACATTTTTCCCCAAGCTCCAAAAAAAAATGATTAAAAAAAGGAAATGAAGCAAGCCCCCGCGTTTTGCCATTTCCAGGGATGTGGCAGGATCCTACCGCCAGGTACGGATGTTTGCGGGGTGATGGGACCGGCTGGGGACCCACCTTCCAGTCCCTGCTGGACAGGAACTGGTCCAGGAGCACGGGGATCCTGCAGGGCCAGGCCTTGCCGGGGGGACTCCCCACCTCCTTGGGAAGGTCCCAGCCTCCGCTTCCGCAGCCCCCCCAGAGCAGCGACTGAGCTGCCTTCATGTTTAACAGATCTCTCCCCGCTATTCTTTCCCTTTATTAAATAAAGAAATAAACCGGCATCTCTTTGCCCTGGAGAAGCTTTCAATAAGATGGATAAATATATATAATTAGCCAAGGAGAGAGCAAACTCCAGTGAATACAATACACCCTGTGAGACAACCCTCCATTAAAAGCCTTCTTGTTTAAACTTCAATATTTTAGCAATAGTGACAAAGAAACATGGAAAAAAAAGCATTTATATTTCACTTTTTTATTTAATCCTGTCAAGTAGGTTCATCGGATAATTCCCTACCCATTTCTCCCGCCTTGGCTACCCCGTTCCTTCTCCCGGAACACACGTTTTCCCAGCTTCCCTCTCTAAGCCCCAGGCCGACGTTTCCCACTTGCGTGCCCTGCATTTTCCCTGCCCGCCCCTCTCGTTTCACAAGGCAGGCACAGACGTGCAGCGGAGGACCGGGCGCACCGGGGAGGCCGAGGCTGCTGGCACAGGGTCTGCCCGGAGCTGAACCAAGGAGCACCGACGCTGCCGCGACACATGCGGGAAGGGCTGGCCAAGGGCTCACGCGGGCCGATGACGTCCATGCCGTTGATCTGCCCGCTTTCGCTGAGCTGCTCTCCCTGCTTGGCGAGCTGCCACCCCAAAAAGGCTCGGTAAGCAGTGCCGGGGGAAATCCCTGCCCGAGCAGCCAGGCAGCTGCTGGGCTTTGTGCGTGCGTGCCTGCCTCAGCACCGGAGGCTTGCTGGGGACAGCGGCCGTGCTGTGCAGCGTGTTTTGCAAACGCCGCATTTTCCTACCTGCTGCAAACGGGACGGGATGGGACAGGAGGGGACGGGATGGGACTGGCAGGCGGCACAACCGCAGCCAGGAGCACTGCAGAGGTCCTGGCTGAGGCTGTGCTGAGCAGCTCCACAACATCTCCCTGGAGAAGGAGGGAGCTGTCTGCTCCAAACTACGAGTATCTGTGCAATTCTGCATGCCAGGTCTTCGTCTTTGACTTATGGACTGCCACGAGATTTCAATACCCCTGGTGGCAACGTGTTTCTGGGGTCTGTCGGGGCAGTACTGGCACTTCTGTGGAGGTCCGGCCGCCGACGAGGCTCACAGACGAAGCCTTGCTGCGCCCAGCGTCCACCAACCTTCTCCTGCCCGGTTCTGGGACTCCTGTGCATGGGAAGGGGAAATTGCTGACGCCTTTAGATCTCAGCACAACTCCGTGGATTATAACGACCTCAGAGAAACAGAAGGATGAGGCCAAATACTGAGACCAGCCCCAGTTCAGAGCTGGTGCCTCTTCTCTTTATTGAGTGAAAAGTGAACTGAAGGTGGCATAAAACAGCGTCCACGTGTGCTAGTTTCATTTACCTGATGTTCTGAAGGATTTTCACAAAGTTGCACTGCAAATACAGCTATTGCCACAATGGTTTATCACTGTTACACCACTGCCACGATCACCTGCCATTACAATCAAATTTATAGCAGAACAAGGAAATGGTTCCTCAGAAATTAAACATCCCTGGTGGGATAATGCCTGCTGAGCTTCCCAACGAAGACTGTAAGTAAGCTTGCTGCAGCTCAGCCCGCAGAGGACCATCCCCTGTTAAACCCAAGTAATGCTCTTACTAGGACAACTCAGGAGAGAATTCCCAAAGGACCCTGAAGCTCTAAGTGGCTTCCCACACAAGATTACGCCACCTCCAAAACCAGACCCACGAGGAACTCCAGTAAACCCCACCAAAGCTTACTCCATAAATGGCTTTTTGCATCTTTAGGCAAAGACACGCCTTTGACAACCTGACCACACGTGGCATAGGAACAGAAACCCAAGGAAGGTTTTCCTGGGCACATTTTGGGGCCAGACACGGGTGGGACACACAGCCTGGCCTGGGGCCGCGCAGGCGAGGGTGGATGGGTGCGGAGCACCAGCTCTCCGGCCACTCTTGGTCAGATGAGAGAGGGCCAAGGAGCCCCTGGGCATTTCAGCAAGAAACAAGCTTTGCAGCCTTGCTGGAAGTTCACGGTCTTAATTTCACCCTACCTGGTGAAATAATTGCTGCCAGGCAATGCCTGGTTCTCTAGCGAGCTTGTTCCCGGAGGGGTTTTGCAGTGATCTGCACGCTGGGTAACCGACAGGGTGTTACCTGCAGGGTGAGATGCATCTCATCAGCTTCAAGAGTCCTGTGCTTAATTTCAACCCAGATTTGAAAGGCTCCCTTTAGAGTCACACTGCTAAGAATCCCTCCAGCGCACTCATGAAGTACAGCAGTACATGGGGATGAAGTGCATGGTCCCTGCCCTCCCTACGCCTCCTCTTCCCACGCTGCCACCAGGCACAGCTATGGGGCGAGCCCTTATTGACAGCGGCTCCCCAGGGTTTGGCTCTTTTTTTTTTTTTTCCTTTACCTTAAAAATAGAGCTCATCTGTGTGAGAAACAACCTGGGGCAGGCCAAACCTGGAGCAAACCAGAAACCGAGAGTGCCTGCAAAACCCACCACTTCTGCTTCAAGCACTCACCACTAACCCCTGACACAGCTCGCCCCGACACACACACGTAGCAACCGGAGTATTTAAACCATTTTTTTTTTTTTAAAAAACAAAACAAACCTTACCCCTACCAAAACAAGATGCTTCACTGCACATGCTTCTGCCCCTGGGGAGAGGAGGAGAGGAGGAAACCCTGAGCGCGAGCTGCCAGCCCTGGTGCTCAGCACGGTGCGGGCAGGGCTCGGATGCTCAGACGCTGGGTGGGCGCGGTGGGATTTTGGGACGTACGTATACGTACGTGCACACACACACACACACGTGTGCCATAACGCAGCCTGTTCTCAGCCCATCACGTTATCGTAGACCAGTTGCTCCAGCTCCACGGGCTGGAGGTTCAGGATGCTGGGAGCGCGATGCTCGCTCAGCTCCCTGCCGATCGGTCGGGGCTGCGCCTGCATGCCCAGGCAGGAGCCGACCCTTGCCTGACGGTGCAGAATTAGGCCAAACGCCGTAATCCCAAACGCAGAAAGGTGACAGCCAAGCGGTTTGATTCACGCCAGTTTACGCCCGGCCTTTGAAGCTCGGGAGCAGCGGGCAGGGTGGGGAGCGTGGGCGTGCGGCTGCGTCACCGGCACGGCCCCAGGGCACCCTGCGAGCGACCCGGGGCAAGGGCTGCCCAGTGACACGGAGATCAGAGAGCTAGGGAGATCAGATAGAGCTGCAGCAAGGTGCTGCACCCCGCAACCTGCCTCCTGCTTCCCACCCATCGTCGGGTGCAGCCCTGCGCTTCCCCTGCATCCCTCCTCCTCCTCTTGCAGGCAGCAGGAGCAGCCCCAGGCTGGAGGCAGTGGTACCCCCACACTGTCCTTGCGGGGATGCTCCGGGTACCCCCACGTCGCCTTTCAGGCCTCTCCAAATCCCATTAACCCCTGAACCAGGGCCTGTCCCAGCAGCGAATACCTTCGACAAATCTGCCCTTTGGTCAACATTCAACGTTGGGTCCCACCGGGTGCTCCCTGGTTTCTGTCTCACAAGGGCAGGCGCCTGCCAGAGCCTGATTTACCTCCCCTGTGCCATTTACTGCCGACTTTTTATGTGCATGGATCATATCCCTTCACATTTATCTCCTCTTTAAAATAAATGTTCCCCCTCATCCTTCAGCCTCTCCTCACATGGAAGTCTCTCTCTGTCTCCAATAATTTTTGTTGCCTATCTCTTGACCCCTCTATCCCTGCTATATCTTTATGAGACGGATCGACTCGGAACGAACACACTGTTCCAGGCAGGACTACGGCCCTGATTTACGTGCTGGCATTATCATATTCTCAGCAATATTTTTAATCCCATTCTTCCCCAAATTTTCTTCGCCTATCTGGCAGCGGCTGTACCCGGAGGGGAGAGATTTGCCCTCAGACGTCTCCGCCGATGCTGCTCTTCCCTTCCCAGGTGGCTGCAGCTCATTTAGACCTGGGCAGCACGCTCCCGGTGCTCCTTCCAGGTGCAGCATGCTGCTTTTCCCTCTCTGCCCTCCCTCCCGCTGCCCAGCCCTCCAGCTTCCTCCAGCCCTGGCAAGGTTTTCCACCTCTTTTCTTGTCCAAACCAAAGAAATTTCTGTCACTTACAAGTTTGGCTGTCCGTCCATTCACCCTGTTTTTACCCAGCTCATTAACAAACGCGGTGCACAGAACTGGGTCCCATAGATGTCCCTGTAGCATCCTGCTGGCAAATCTCTGGCAAAATCCTTTCTCCTGTGGCCTCTCGGATGGCTCCTCACCCACGGCAGCATCCTCCCCTCAGCCCAGGCTGCACAAAGGGCAGGAACGTTTCCCCTCAGCCGACCGCCCCGATGCCGCGCTGAGGGACCACCCAAGGCACGGCCCACGAAGCGGAGGCTGAAGCCTTCCCCACCCGCCCTGGGACGGAAGATTTGAGTCGAAACAAATGCACGGGATGGCGAAGACGCTGGGAACCACCAAGCGGGGACCCCGCGCCGGAGCTCCAGTTTGCCTGGATGAAAAGACCACAGCAAAAAGGCACGGTGGTGCAAACAGATGGGAGAGAGGATTGCAGCCATCTGGGGCTAAATAAACGCAGCGTGTTCAAGGAGAGCCCTCCCTTTGACCAGAGGACTGGCCTCCAAAAGCTGTCTGCTGTTCTGGCCAGCAAGGGGGTCCCCAGTTCTGCCGGGCGAAGCCATGGGTGCAGAACTGGAGACGTCTCGGAGCCGAACCCTCGGCATTTCTCAGACAACAGAAGCCGCGTCCCCCCCTCGGCAGGCACGTTTCTATTCAAATCACCATCAGCCATTCTGCAAGATATTTGCCTTCCTGCATACATTTTCCAATAACAAAGCTGTCCCCGGCTCTTTAGAGCTGGTATTTTTATTTTATTTAGTTAATATTTTTAAACATTACTACCACCATAATAAACGTTAACTGTTTGTGCAAGCTCTTGGCGCCTTGGCAGGGGCCGTTCTATGTGCAAAATAACGGCAAATCGTAATAAATAAGAATAATAAATTATTATGGTTGATTACAAGGGAACGCGCTACATTTTTATAAGCTCCAGACCACCTACAGCTCACAAAATATAATGGGAAACATTAAGCCTTTAACTGGTTTTATCCGTTCCCTTCCCCCGCTTCCACTCCCCATGCTCTGTAATAGATTTACAAACAGTGCAAGGGAAAAAAAAAACCCTTCCCTTATAAGAATAGCATCAAAATTCTCCTCAGCTTTCCAGCTGCTGAGTGTTTCTGAAGCCTTCAGTGAAATGCAATTAGTATCTTTTACCGCCTGCCTTCTGGGGATTCTGACACGATTATCCTGCTGCAGGTTCACCTTGACATGCAGATCACAAGGCAGCGAGCTGGGCGCTGCCTGGAGCCGGCTCCCGGCGTGGCACTGCCACCCGTGGCTCCAAGCGGGGAAGGGGGCCAGCAGAGCCGTTGTCTCACCCGGGGACCTCGGCTCGCGGAGAGCACGAGGCAAGAAAAGGCAACGGGAGGGGACAGCCAGGGGAGACGGCCGCGGGGCCAGCCCCGTGTGGGCACCTGCACGTCGCTGCAAAAGGGGCTGGGGTGGGGGGAGAGAGAAAGGAGAGGGGAAAGGAGGAAAATGCCGCCCTCCAAACCACCTCATGTCCCTGCAGTGACCACGGGGACACGGCGTGCTGGACTACGTTTGGCCCCCCCAGGTCATGGAGCCACCCAAGGGGAAATGCCCGTGGAGGCACAGGAGGGAGGCTGTGGTGTCACACCTCGGGCTGCAGGGCCCAAAGAAGAAGCTTTGCTGTCAGCCACCAGCCAGGAGCCATTGCCCATCTCCCCCTCCTGCAGCCCTCGGGTGGGGAGCACCAGCCCCAAACCCGCTTTTGGGGCGGGTTGGAAGGGGCTGGGAGGACAAAGGGCATTTTGAGGCCCGTCCCCACGTGCTTGGGCTTCTCTCTGGCCACCCAAAACCTGAATCCAAAGCATTCCAGTGCCTTCCAATGTCCTTGTGTCTGCACCCACTTCAAGGCCTGAAATAACCACGGTGTGTGGAAGAAAACTGGGCTTATCTTACTGAACACAACTGCTCCTACGGAGGCCTGGCATTATACAGCGAGGGGCAGCCGGGCTGCTCCCAGAGCCGTGATGCTGAGGGGACACCGCGGAAACTGGGGAGTTACAAACGGGCCGGCAGGAAGGCCAGCCCATTCCCTGCCTTCTCCAGCCCATTCTTCTCTCTTTTTACTCTTAATTAATACTAATTCTCTGCATTCAGCTTCAACCCCCCTGAGAAGCAACGCCTGATAACTTCAATGTGTTCAAATCTCTCCACCCCTCAGAGGGATGAGATAGGCAGCCCCGGAGGATTCCTGCCCAGGGAGATCCCCCTGGAACCGCTTCCCTCCTCTGACTTGGGGATTTTTACTTCCAGCAGGGAGAGAAGAGATGCTCTCC